>NC_045961.1:61679034-61691534 GCF_010909765.2 Amblyraja radiata
ATTCACCTCTACTCCATTGTGAACTTTGAACTATTTCAATGGAACTGAATTGTTACAACTCTGAGAACTATATTCTGCTCTCTGTATCTTTCTCTTTGCTTTGTCTATTCTACTTGAGTTTGACTTAATTGTATTTATGTATAGTATATCTGATCTGTTTGGACTGCATGCAAAAGGAAGCTTTTCACTGTAGCTTGGTACAGATGACAGTAAAAACCTAAACCTAAACCAGACTACCATGCAAACCTCTGTCAAAGACATTTACTAAAGTCCATGTGGGCAACCTCCAGAACCCTGCACTTATTAATCCTCTTGGTAACCTCTTTAAAAAAAACTGGAATTTGCAAAAAACAATTTCCAAAGCACAATGCCAAGCTGATTGTCCTTATTCAGTCCTTACTGATTCCCATCTCTCAAAATCCATTCCAGTAATTTTATCACGACTGAGGTTAGGCTCACTAATTTGTAGCTTCCTGGTTTGCACGTGTAGCCTTTCTTCAATAACGTACAACATTACCCACTCTCCAAGTTTCCCGTACCTTACCCGTGGTTAATGACGATGCAAATATTTTTGCCAGGAGCCCTGCAATTTCTTCCCACGTGTCCTATGATACACTTGATCAAGCCCTAAGGACGTATCCGCCTTAAAAAGCCTTAAGACCTCCAGCTTCATATCTATTATCTAAATGGTGGCCGACTAGGAAAAGGGGAGATGCAGCGAGACCTGGGTGTCATGGTACACCAGTCATTGAAAGTGGGCATGCAGGTGCAGCAGGCAGTGAAGAAAGCGAATGGTATGTTAGCTTTCATAGCAAAAGGATTTGAGTATAGGAGCAGGGAGGTTCTACTGCAGTTGTACAGGGTCTTGGTGAGACCACACCTGGAGTATTGCGTACAGTTTTGGTCTCCAAATCTGATGAAGGACATTATTGCCATAGAGGGAGTGCAGAGAAGGTTCACCAGACTGATTCCTGGGATGTCAGGACTGTCTTATGAAGAAAGACTGGATAGACTTGGTTTATACTCTCTAGAATTTAGGAGATTGAGAGGGGATCTTATAGAAACTTACAAAATTCTTAAGGGGTTGGACAGGCTAGATGCAGGAAGATTGCTCCCGATGTTGGGGAAGTCCAGGACAAGGGGTCACAGCTTAAGGATAAGGGGGAAATCCTTTAAAACCGAGATGAGAAGAACTTTTTTCACACAGAGAGTGGTGAATCTCTGGAACTCCCTGCCACAGAGGGTAGTCGAGGCCAGTTCATTGGCTATATTTAAGAGGGAGTTAGATGTGGCCCTTGTGGCTAAGGGGATCAGAGGGTATGGAGAGAAGGCAGGTACGGGATACTGAGTTGGATGATCAGCCATGATCATATTGAATGGCGGTGCAGGCTCGAAGGGCCGAATGGCCTACTCCTGCACCTAATTTCTATGTTTCTATGTTTCTATGTTGAGGTTTATTATTACGTGGCTATATTCTAATAAATGACTATTCATTTCCCTTAATTCTTTGATATTCATGACACAGTAAATACAGATGGCAAATATTCATCTAACACATCACCCATCAACTGTGGCTCCACACATAGATGACCACATTGATCTTAAGGGCTTATTCTCTCCAAAGTTATCCTTTTGCTCTTAATATTCTCAGGTAATACATTAGGATTCTCCTTTACCTATTCTGCCAAAGCTACCTCATGTCTTCTTTTTAACCACCTGCTTTCCTCTTGCATGTTCCAAACTGCCTATAATTAGCAATGCAAAGTAAGAAATAAATGATTGCATAATTAAACTTTGGTAACATTTTAATTTTATTTGTTTTCTTTCGCACATGATATTTATCTGTAACATCTTTAAAGTACAACTGGCAATGTAACTGTACCTAAAGTCACACAACAGATTCTGTGCATTCAATGATGTCTACAGGAAGATGAGCACTGAACAAACGTAGTGATCACATTTTAGGACTTGAGAATCAGTAGTTCCACAGTCCATGAATGGAATTAACTGTCAAAGTGAAAATTCATCTTTATTGTTGTAAGGCTGCTGAATTTAAAACAGGCATAAAGTGTGGCTGCTGACCCAGAGAACTATTGAATGCTTCAAAGATTATGTTATTCGTCATGCTATCTATTGGCAGGCACTTGTTCAAACAGTTTAATGCCATCTTTATGGAGCTAGTTTCCTATCTAAACAGATTTGCTGCTGTGATAGACAGTAGAAAGCAGGAAGCCACAGTGACTGAGTCACATCATTTGAATTGGTACACTATTACATCGCATCAATCGACCTTAAGTAATTTTAGGTTTTGTTTTAATGCACAGACGTGGAAACAGTACAATATAAATAAATAAATTTAACACATCACCCCACTAGAAAGTATTCATTAAATTGAAAGCTTTCCTCCAGTGTGGCCCTGTGTAACTCCAGTCTAAATGTGGTTTCTTTAAAAGTTGAGGACCAATTCCCATGTTACTTCCTTCTGGAGCTGAGACAGGAAAATTAGACAGCTGGTGGCACCACATCATTTGCCAAGCCACTTCCATGTCCATGCTGTTATTCCATGTGCATGACCTGGCCCTCATAGGAGTCACAGGAAACTATTTCATAATCTAAAGCGGGTGGAGCTTTCACACCCACAGTGTTTCTGCATCCTTTGTATTGCCTATGAACATCACCTGTAAATCAGAGAAGATTTGACCCAAACAGGCTTTTGTTGTATTAGCAAAAATGACAATTTATTTTCCAAAAATGACAAATTTCCCCCAAAGCTCTGTCGCCAATGTTTTATGATTTATGTTTCTGATGGGGTCGAGGAACTGAAAGAAATTTTCATTAGGTGAGAAATAGTATTGGGTAGCTAATGGGACTGAAGGATGATAAATCCCCTGGGCCTGATGGACTGCATCCCAGGGACCTCAGAGAGGTGGCTCTAGAAATAGTGGACACATTGGTGCTCATTTTCCAATGTTCAATAGATTCAGGATCAGTTCCTGTGGATTGGAAGATAGCTAATGTTATCCCACTTTTCAAGAAAGGAGCGAGAGAGAAAAAGGGGAATTACAGACCAGTTAGCCTGACTTCAGTGGTGGGAAAGATGCTGGAGTCAATTATTAAAGAGATAATAACGGGGCATTTGGATAGCAGTAAAAGGATTAATCCAAGTCAACATGGATTTATGAAAGGAAAATCATGCTTGACTAATCTTCTGGAATTATTTGAGGATGTGACAAGTAAAATGGATGAAGGGGAGCCAGTGGATGTATTGTATCTGGACTTTCAGAAAGCCTTTGATAAAGTCCCACACGGGAGACTGGTGAGTAAAATTAGAGCACATGGTATTGGGGGCAGGGTGATGACGTGGATAGAAAATTGGTTGACAGACAGGAAGCAAAAAGTAGGAGTGAGCGGGTCCTTTTCAGAATGGCAGGCAGTGGCGAGTGGAGTACCGCAAGGCTCGGTGTTGGGGCCACAACTGTTTACCATATATATTACTGATTTGGAAGAGGGAATTAGAAGCAACACTCGCAAGTTTGCAGATGACACAAAGCTGGGTGGCAGTGTGAACTGTGAAGAGGATGTTAGGAGGTTGCAGGGTGACCTGGACAGGTTGAGTGAGTGGGCAGATGCGTGGCAGATGCAGTATAATATAGATAAATGTGAGGTTATCCACTTTGGTGTCAAAAACAAGGGGGCAGATTATTATCTCAATGGGCTTAGGTTAGGTAAGGGGGAGGTACAGTGAGACCTGGGTGTCCTTGTACACCGGTCACTGAAAGTTGGCGTGCAGGTACAGCAGGCAGTGAAGAAAGCGAATGGAATGTTGGCCTTCATAACAAGAGGATTTCAGTATGGGAGTAGGGAGGTTCTTCTGCAGTTGTATAGGGCTCTGGTAAAACCACATCTGGAGCGTTGTGTACAATTCTGGTCTCCTAATTTGAGGAAGGACATCCTTGTGATTGAGGCAGTGCAGCGTAGGTTCACGAGATTGATCCCTGGGATGGCAGGACTGTCATATGAGGAAAGATTGAAAAGACTAGTCTTGTATTCACTGGAGTTTAGAAGAATGAGGGGGATCTTATAGAAACATATAAAATTATAAAAGGACTGGACAAGCTAGATACAGGAAAAATGTTCCCAATGTTGGGCGAGTCCAGAACCAGGGGCCACAGTCTTAGAATAAAGGGGAGGCCATTTAAGACTGATGTGAGAAAAAACGTTTTCACCCAGAGAGTTGTGAATTTGTGGAATTCCCTGCCACAGAGGGCAGTGGAGGCCAAATCACTGTATGAATTTAAGAGAGAGTTATATAGAGCTCTATGGGCTAGTGGAATCAAGGGATATGGGGAGAAGGCAGGCATGGGTTATTGATTGGGGGACGATAAGCCATGATCACAATGAATGGCGGTGCTGGCTCGAAGGGCCGAACGGCCTCCTCCTGCACCTAATTTCCATATTTCTATGAACAGACTGACCAAAACAATCCCAGGCAGATTTCACATTCTGCACATGTTTCAGGTAGTGATATCATTGATATCCTTAGTACTTTTGAATTATATATGAAAACTGACCATGATTCTTGCTCCCACTTCCTGCCAGTAAAGGTTTGATGAAGACAGAATTGAACTTAAAAGAACAGTACCGTCTGGGACCATGCCCTTCAGCCCATGACTTCTGTGCCAACCATGATGACAAATTAATCAAATTGGTCACTAATGGTAAGCTGGTGCTACTTATGGCTGATGTAAAATGCTATTGATTTAGTAATAAGCACTGATAAGATCATTCTTCGAGTTTCTGATTTGGAGACTTTCAGAGATCTGAATATAATTTACACAATCAATTTACTGACTTTAAAAACGTTTAGGGTTGTCTTTGGTTTCTACTTAAACATTTACATACCTCCCTAAGAAAAAAACTATTATGAACAAACACAGTTCAGCATTACTTGAAAATGGAATTTTGTTTTCTGAATATTTTGCTATTATAAGTAGCCCTTCATACATTTAAGGATGGTAACTGCTACAGGTGAATTACTATCAATGAAAATGCTTTTAATCACACCAAATAAGCATTTTAACTCAATGACAATCTAAACATGAATGATCTGATATCACATTGAAAATAACAAGAAGAAAAATCCAAATAATTAATGTAGGAGCCATTAAAGCTTGTCAGTATTATTACCATGTCTAACATTTTTAATATTTTAGTCTTTATCTGTCTGTATTTTTGTAGGTGGGATTTGATATGTAGTAGGGGTGTGTTCTTTTGTTAGAGGAGTCTCGCGCAGACTCGCAGATTAGAAGTTTTAGTTTTGTGTCGGGATATGAGGGGAAATAGTTTTCTACCATGATCACGACACACATGTTACAAGACGACATACCTTTATAAGAAGAAGCCTTTATGTGATTTATATGACGTGAATGGAACAGCGATTAAGAACGGAAAGTTATGAGTTATTTCTTTGTTTTGTATTATTTCAATAAATGACTAATTAATCAAGAAACAACGTCTGAAAGATTAATCTTTGCTGTCTTTTGTGTGTCGTGAGTGTGTTAGGCTATACCTTCAAATCATCTCCGATTGTTAATGGCTATCAAAATTGGATTTTGAGAATGTTGTAATAACCGACAATATGATTAATATTGAGATAAATTCAAAATTTTCAAGGTAAATTGAGATAACTAGAAGTCAAATGCCATAAATTAAAATAATTACATTTTTCTGTATTTACTTACGTAGTTCAACAGATAAAAATTAATTAACAAAGACCAATTTCCCTCCGGGATTGAATAAAGTTTTATTGTATCGTATCTTATCGTATCGTACCATATATTACAAAATTCAAATCCAACTTAATCTTTAGTGCCTCTTCCAGTGTTCTTAATCAAATACAATAAGGAGAAACTGCTAACTCAGCTGACTGAATCAGTCTGAGGAAAGGTGCTGATGTCACCTCTCCCTGTTCTCCAGAGATCCTGTTCAACTGAATTACTCCACCACTTTGTGTCCTTTCTGTGGGTGAAGAAGGCTTCACTGGTGCGCCTTGTGAGTCGGAAGTGGGGTCGGAAGCCAGGGCTCCAAATGGCCGGGGAGATGCTGTGAGCTGGGGATGGGTTGGCAGGTCCGTCTGCTATATCTGACATCTGTTATGAGGGGGTCTTTAAAATGAGGGATTACTGTATTGCATTTGCAAAACATTTAGGAGAGAAGATTGAGAGCATTGTTGATTCTTTCACGACAGTGGAACACAACCCGAAAGAACGCTTGCCACTGGCAATGCCATCTGTTGCTTCTCAGGGAATTGCAACTGAGCTCTTGTAATTTTGTCCGGATTATAGGGGCGGACCAGTTGCCAGCAAATCGGTTTTCAACATGGATATTATTTGTTATCTTATTTTTATGTTGAGATCATTATTGTTACCTTAATTAATTCCTTCCCTGCTAATTTGTTAATTAATTTTTATCTGTTAAACAATGTCAGTAAATACAGAAAACTGAAATTATTTTAATTTATGGCATTTGAGTTTATAATAATTTATCCTCACATTAAAAAAATCTGTTTACAAATGAGATCCAATAATCCTCGATCAGAGTAAAGAGTGTACTGTTGAATAAGTGGCGCTGACTTCCTCGTTCTTTTTCTATGAAACTTTGTACAAAGCAGAGTTGTTACAATATGAAGGGGACCTAAATAAGTAGGGCAAGCAACTGTGAAGAAAAGATGTACTGCAGTGGAAAACATTCATGTAACCTGCATTATACAAACAGCCTGCACTTGAACCTATCTGAGTTGCATTGGAACTCAAGGCATGGGCTCATTATTATGATTGGAGTGAGCAGTTGCGATGATGTGGTGAAAATGTGCACTGCCATTTCAATTAGTTTAGAGGAATGAGGGGGGACTTCATTGAAACATACAGAATAATGAAAGGCTTGGCTAGAGTGGATGTGGAGAGGATGTTTCCACTAGTGAGAGAGTTTACAGCAAGAGGCCATAGCCTCATGATTAAAGGACATTCTTTTTGGAAGGAGATGAGGAACAAATTATTTAGTTGGAGGGTGGTGAATCTGTGGAATTCTGCCACAGAAGGCTGTGGAGGCCAAGTCTGTGGATATTTTTAAGGCAGATAGATGGATTCTTGATTAGTACAGGTGTCAGAGGTTATGGGGAGAAGGTAGGAGAATGGGGTTAGGAGGGAGAGATAGATCAGCCATGATTGAATGGTGGAGTAGACTTGATGGGCTGAATGGCCTAATTCTACTCATATTCCTTATGACCTTAGAGGATTGAGGGGGGATCTTATAGAAACTTACAAAATTCTTAATGGGTTGGACAGGCTAGATGCAGGAAGATTGTTCCCGATGTTGGGGAAATCCAGAACAAGGGCTCACAGTTTAAGGATAAAGGGGAAATCTTTTAGGACTGAGATGAGAAAAACATTTTTTTACACAGAGAGTGGTGAATCTCTGGAATTCCCTGCCACAGAATGTAGTTGAGGCCAGTTCATTGGCTATATTTAAGAGGGAGTTAGATGTGGCCCTAGTGGCTAAAGGGATCAGAGGGTATGGAGAGAAAGCAGGTACAGGATACTGAGTTGCATGATCAGCCATGATCATATTGAATGGCGTTGCAGGCTCGAAGGGCCGAATGGCCTACTCCTGCACCTATTTTCTATGTTTCTATGACCTCATGACCTTATGAGTGTGTTACACAAGGGAGTGTTGGTCTCTTATCGTAAATCCAATAACGAGAAGGAATCAATTCATTTGATTCCATTCTTGCAAATACCAGTTTAATTCCTGGCACTCCAAGCAATGTAAAGAGCAATTTGATTGTTGCATCTGCACTGAACATTGGGGCTTCAACAAGGGAAATACGACCAATAATGATTGCACCGTGAAGGGCAGGATCGCAGATGATTTGTGTTGTGAAATGCTCATTTGAAGATTACAACTGGGCTGCCTGCAGGGAATGACTGAGGTGATCCACAATGAAACTCTTGGTACATTAGTTGTGCAGTCAGAAAGCCTGAGTGTAATATCAAGGGGTATGGGAAGTCCAGCTGCATCCTTACAAAGATCTATATGAACATCCTTAGCAGCATCCAATAAGGGACAGTTCTATTTTTACACTCATAGTCTCAACTATCATGCAATGTTTATTGGAAGATATCTGAGCTACCATTGTAGCATAAACAAAAACTATCCATCTTTTGAGTATTATAATTGGGCATCTTGCTCAATTGGCTTTGTGTTACACATCATCCAGCAACTTGTCAAATTTCTGAAGCAGTGACCTTGAATGCCAGCAGTTGCTCCAGATATCACAAACCTTTCTCAAGCTGATAGTATTTATCCTCCACTGCCCTCCACACCCATTGATGTCCACACGTATCCTATCAGCTGTCTGCCAACTGGCTCAAGCTCCCACTGCTGCTGATGGCCAGACTATATAGCTCAATGACACAACTTCCAGGATCCATAATGCTTAAGTTCATCCCTTAAGACAGGGGTCGGCACCCACGGCCCTCGGGCCAAATGTGGCCCGTAACCTGAAATCATCCGGCCCACAGGCGGATTTTTTTTTCCCGCATTCATCCGGCCCGCGGTCGTCATTTTATTTTTACGCATCTAAAAGTGTAGTTGCAGCGACTGCAGTGCCTGCTGCTCAGCACGCCCCAGAACCATTCCGGCCAGCAGGCGTAATTTTTTCCCCCACACCTGTCTTGGATTGGTGGGTGCTGAGTTCCTCCAGCACTGTGTTTTTTACCGGTAGTTTTCGCGACCTGGGAACTGCAGCCCATCCCGGGGCATGCAGGCGACCTGGGAACTGCAGCCAGACCTGGGGCAAGCGAGCTGACCTGGGCGCAACAGCCAGAACTGGTGCAAGTGAGCCAACCTGGGAACTGCAGCCATTCGCAGGGCACGCAAGTGTCACAGCCACACCTGGGACAAGCGACCAACCTGGGCGCAACAGCCAGACCTGGGCGCAACAGCCAGACCTGGGGCAAGCGAGCCGTCCTGGGAACTGCAGCCATTTGTGGGGCACGCAGCCGACCTGGGTGTCACAGCCAGACCTGGGGCAAGCGAGCCGACCTGGGCGCTACAGCCAGTCCCGTGGCATGTAGGTGACTTGGGAACTGCAGCCATTCCTGGGGCACGCAGCCGACCTGGGTGTCACAGGCAGACCTGGGGTAAGTGAGTCGACCTGGGCGCAACAGCCAGACCTGCCAGCCGGCCTGGGTGCTAAACCAAATCCTTGATCGTGTCCCTCCAGCCTTTTTTCAAAATTTACCAACTCAAAATGGGGGTGCGTCTTTGACGTAAGTGCGTCTTCATTGCCGGGAAATACGGTATGTAAATCCGAAGAAGGGGTTCGATCCAAAACTTCACCCATTCCTCCTCTCCAGAGATGCTGCCTGTCCCACTGAATTACTCCAGCAATTTGCGTCTACCTTCGATGTAAACCAGGATCTACAGTTCCTTCCTACATTGATCTTGTAAATCTTGTCTGCGCTCTCTGCCATGCTTTCGCGCTGTACAGCGTTGTGCCAAATATCTCAGCCTTAATGAAACCAATGTTTTAACAATGTTCAACACAACCTCCTTGCCTTTGTACCCAGCACCTTCAGTTACAAACCCATGAAAATGGTTGGCATTGTTGATACTGCATATTTTGCATAGCGCATAGTGGAGTATCTTGCTCCGCTCTATGATCTATGGCCGGTGCTCCGGTTGGCGTCCTCGATAGGCCAGGATCTATGTGACACGTGATTTGTTGCCTGCCATCCGGGGTGGGATGGGGGCGGGATCCATGTGTGCATGTGATAGATGTGGCCCGCCGTCCGCTCACAGACATGCGTCTGGCCCCTTTGCAGAACAAGGTTGCCGACTCCTGCCTTAAGATCTCCCCTCATCTTCTGGGAATATCAGAGGCATGTGTCAAACTAACTGTATTTCAATTATGCTTTCTTGATTACGGTCTAATATCAGCAAAAAAACTTATACTTAAATTTTGGAAAAAGACAACTGTCCCCTCAGTGAAGATGTGGATTACGGAAATGACAGAGACACTACATCTAGAAAAAATTAGGTTTGGCTTGGCTGACAAACCAGATCAATTTTTAAAAATATGGTCTCCTTTTATTGAATTTCTTGAACAATACAATGGTTGAACATAAACTCAAAACTGATTGTAAGGCTGGGTGAGCGGGCGCATGGGTGGGTCGACGAACATATCTCCTCTTCTTTCTCCTTCTTTTCATCTTTCTCTTTCCTTTCTTCTCTCTTTTTTCTTATTTCAATTTAATATTCCGTTTGTAAAATGTTAAAATTGAAGCTGTACTAGAGTAGTAGAACTGTTGTCATTCTTTTTTGTACAATTGCTTCCAATAAAATTATAATAAAAAAATTTAAATTTAAAAAAAGATCTCCCCTCATCCCCCTGTGCTCCATGGAATAGTGACCCAGCCTACTCATCCTCTCCCTATAGCTTGCATCCTCTAGTCTTGGCAACATTCTCGTACATGTTTTCTGAACCCTTTCAAGCTTGACAATATCTTTCCTATAACATGGTGCCCAGAATGAACACAATATTCTAAATGCGGTCTCAACAACGTTTTATACAACAGCAACATTGTTCTCAACTTCTATACTCAATACTCTGACTAATGAAGGCCAAAGTGCCAAAAGCCTTTTTGACCACCTTATCTACCTGCATCTCGACCTCCTACCGCTGCTCTACAACACTACCCAGACGCCTACTGTGTAGGTCCAGCTCCTGTCTGACGTCACAAAATGCAACACCTCACACTTCTCTGTATTAAATTTCATCAAACATTCCTCTGCCCTCCTGGACAATCGATCCAGATCCTGCTGCAATTGTTCACAACCATCTTCACTATAACCACTAACTTTTGTATCATCAATAAACTTGCTAATCTTGCCCTGTATATTCTCATCCAAATCATTAATGCAGATGACAAACAGTAACAGGGTCAGCACCGAACCCTGAGGCACACCACTAGTCACAGTTATCCAGTCTGAGAAGCAGCTGCCTCAAAAAGGCAGCCAGCATCATCGGAGACCCACACCATCCTGGCCACACTGTCATTTCACTACTGTCATCGGGAAGAAGGGACAGGAGTCTGAAACTGTGACGTCTATGTTCAGGCTATTAAACACTACAACCTCCAATAAACTCTGAACCACAATAGAATATTATTTTAATATTATTATTATTGCACTACTTGTAGATCAATCACTATTGCTGATTTGATCTATGTCTGGCTTTGCTGTAGTTCTACCGATCCGTAATCCAGTTCGGGTTTCCATGATACCATCTGGTGGTATGTGTCCAGCAGTTCTCAGTTTGATCTAGGACTGAGAGCCTACAACAGCTTATGTAATGCTGTCTCTATGTGATCTTATTAAAATACTTATTATAAAGTTAAACAACTCAGTGTTATCAGTACTACATATATGGTGTCAGAAGTAACACTTCGGATCGACTTTGGCTGCTATTTATACGACTTTCCACAGTCTCAGGTATGGCTGAAGCTTTCCAAAAACCGGACACACTCGTCTTCGACAGCGATATCTTCAGGAAGAGTATGATGTTTTCATTGATGCTGCACACCACGTTAAAACTCCCCGTGTCCAGGCTTCCATTCTCCTCAATCTTGCTGGACTGGAGGCTATTCGACGTGCCAAGTCCTTTGTCTATACGGAGGAGGGAAGACAGCCGGGAGGGGAGGTTGTCACCCCGCTGAATCAATACTTGATCCAGTGTGTCTGAAGGATAAATTTCGGCAGCTATGTAGTCCACAATCTAACCTCATCATGGAGCAGCACAAATTGAACACGTGCAATCAGAGACCTTATGAGCCGGTCGAGTTTTATATTAACTCATTGAAGGTTGCAGCAAGGAGCTGCAGATTTGGAGATCTTTGTGAAGAGATTAAAGACAGGATTGAGTGTGGCATTATTGATGAAAAGCTTGGAAGAGAATTTTTACGTGATAACAACTTGACACTGGCTAAAGCTATCTCCACCTGTCGAGTTCACGAAATGACGGATGCTCACACTAAAACGCTGAGTATCATGCCGCAATCGGCTTTCACTATTGACGCTACACAGCCTGAGTTCAGGGGAGAACGTTGGTAAAGGGAAGCTATGCGAGTCCAGCTTGATAAGCCTGTGATGAGATTTATTATCGATTGCACTAATTGTGGGAGCTCTCATACTGCAAAAAGGGAGAAGTTTCCTGCTTTTGACCAGCTTTGCCACGGCTGCAAAAAGAGTAACCATTTCTGGAGATGCTGTCGATTTCGATCCAGCAGGGACAAGACTAAACAATCTGTACACCTGCTGCAGTTGGAGCCTTCCTCTAATTTATCTGATGGCAGCGCTGAGAATATGCCTGCAGTAGATGGTGTGATTCTGCAAACACATTCCATGATTCTGGACACAGATGTATGACCCATGGTTCGTCC